>NC_031771.1:17218019-17261439 GCF_001522545.3 Parus major
GCCCAGGATCTCAGCTCATTCCTGCTGATACACCTCAGCCACCAGCCCAGGATCTCAGCTCATTCCTCTGCTGATACACCTCAGCCACCAGCCCAGGATCTCAGCTCATTCCTCTGCTGATACACCTCAGCCACCGGCCCAGGATCTCAGCTCATTCCTCTGCTGATACACCTCATCCACCGGCCCAGGATCTCAGCTCATCCCTGCTGATCCACCTCATCCACCGGCCCAGGATCTCAGCTCATCCCTGCTGATACACCTCAGCCACCGGTCTGGGATCTCAGCTCATTCCTCTGTTGATACACCTCAGCCACTGGCCCAGGATATCAGCTCATCCCTGCTGTTCCAGCCGACTGTTCCTCGGAGCCCTGCAGGAGCACCAGCACCACAAACCGAGGGGGTTTGTGAAACAAAACCTCTCCTCCATCCCTTCCCGTCTCAGCCGAGAAAGCTGTCCTGGGGTCCCTGTTTCTGTTTTCTTGTTATTGCTGTAGTTATTGTTGTTTGTTTGCCTGGTTATACTAGTAAAGAACTGTTATTAATATCCCCAGATCTCTGCCTGAAAGCCCCTTGATTTCAAAGTTATAACAATTCGGAGGGAGGGGGGGGTCTGCATTCTTTCATCCCAAGGGAGGCTTCCTGCCCTCCCTAGCAGACACCTGTCTTCCAAAACCAAGAATCATAGAATCACAGATTGTTTAGGCTGGAAAACACCTTTAAGGTATCAGGTCCAACCATCAACCCAGCACTGCCAACCCATCACTAAGCCACATCTACACATCTTTTTAAATTCCTCCAGGAATGCTGACTCAACCACTTCTCTGGTCAGCCTTCTCCAATGCCTAACCACCCTCCTAGTGAAGAATTTTTTCCTGATATTCCATCTAAACTTTATATGGTGCAACATGAAGCCATTTCCTGTTGACTTATTGCATCCTCTTGTCGTATCCCACTTCTCTGTTTAAATTGGTATTTTATCAGTACAGGCTTGACATCTACCCTGTGTGAGACTTGCAAGATGAAGTTCCCCAGAGAAACTACCAGCACTATTGCTATAAGGCTGCTGGGGAGAAGCAGTGCTTTCTGGAGATCCACAAGGCAAACTCTTAACTATGTTTGTTAGGACTGTAATGAAGGCCCATCATATTGTTTCTTGAGAGCTAAAAGCAAACCTTTTCTATATCAAACCAAATATTGTTTTCCCCTCTGAGTGAAATGCTCTGCCTTATCTATATATGCCAGGTGACTGATTTTATCTGCTTTTTCTATCCTTAAGGAATGTATAGACAAGTTGGTTTTTCTTGCAAAATCTGATAAAAAAGCTTGTCTCTTCCTTTTCCATAGAATTTTAATTAAATATACTGTTCCCTGCCTGTGATAGGGTTTACCAGGGGATAGTTGCTTTTGTTCCCTTGTGCAATATGGACAAATAACCTCTTGAGATAAGAGACACTTGAAGGATTGTAGGACACTGAAGTGATCTGCAGGATCTCCTCCCTGTTCATTTACATGAAATTTACATCACATGAAATTTATTAATTTATTAATTTCATGTGACCTTTCTATTTAGGTGTGTAGGTAAAAAATATTTTTAAATGTGAAATGCTGCTGGAGTAGTGTACTAGGTATTTTTTCTTTTAAGTCCTACTTAATAAAAAGATCACTAACATTTAGACATAATATCTGTGTTCTGAGCGTAGCAAGAGATAAAAACAAATCTCTCCCAATTTCCAGTACCTAATGGAAATAAATTATCTTCATTTTAAGGTTCCATTCTGTTTCCAATATTTCTTTTAAAAGGAATACTATTTCATATTATACCACATGTTACCTTTTGTTCCCATCTTTTTCCAGCATATCCTAAATCCACAATTACAGGAATCCATGATTGCCCATTACATTTCAGTTCAGGGTTACAAACCTTGTCTAGATACAGTGCTTTACTAAGACAAAGTAGCTGAATCTCTAGTCAAATGCCAACAAATTTGTACTGATTTGAATTTCTGTTGCCTGCCTTCTTCCTCCACTACACTATTTTATGTAACTCCATAAAATGTTTAGCAGTTGCTAGAAAAGTTGTTTCAGTAAAAAAGAAAGGTCACTCAAACAAAGACACCAAATTACCAAATGCAGCTAGAAAAGGCTCAACCATTTAAAAGGTCAGATTAAATAAGTCACACTGTGGGGTAATTTACCCCCCAGCTGCTTAGCTTTTATGAAAGTTGATGAAAGTGCAGAGGTGAAGGAACTGTGTTTGTAGAAACAGTTTATGAAGCAAAAATTGATGAAGATTGATGTGTCTTCTGTAAAGTGCCCTTCAAAGATACCCATCCACTTAGAAAGTGAATATCTTTGTGTGATGATCACGAAGTATTTTTTTCAGCTCTCGTGTCTCATAAAGCAAACACCCTCAAGACAGAATTATAAAGGGACAAAGATGGAAGGAACTCTAAGAACTGGCTCAGACTTGATGCATCTGCCCTTGAATTTTGTGTGATGCCTCTGAGTGTTGACAGATTGAATACTGTACTACGTTCTGCACATTGGCAACTGATAATGTGTTTTTAATAAATGCTGCATTTTTTTTTCAGATTCTCCTTTGAGAAAAGTAACATAATACTGTCCTTTGTACCGTATGTCAGTGAATGCTTTAGGAGGGTCATGTTGTCAAAGAGCTGCCCTGTGTGCCTGTGGCAAATTATCTGTTTTATGTCCATCTTTTCACTTTTGAGTGAAAGGTTCACTGCTACGTGTTCACAGCAGTTCAATTTGAGATATAATAGTTATCAGTTTTACAACTACTGTTTGGGGCTGCTTTAAAGACTGGTAGGTAATATTCTACATGCCAAGAAAAGAGATTATATTTATGGGAAAAGACGTGTAGGGTACGATCTTAGATGTGTTGATCAAAGAGAGTTAAAGGAAGAAAGAGGAGATAACAATGGCCGTCAAAGGTGTTTGTGTCCCAGAATCTGGAAATTGGGAAAAAACTTTGTGAAAGTTACTGGGTTTTTTTTAAAGGAATTTTTTGTTTTCTTAAATGTTTTTGTAGAATGACTGGAAGTATTCATGAGGCATTGCAGGTCACAGTAGCGTAGTCATGTGCTTTACCTATCTCAGTTATCATTTAGTTACCATAAAGTCTTCTGTTGCTGTTGATGCTTTTGTTATTCACACAAGAACATTCACACTTATTCATCCAACTTCCACCTGGAGAGTTCTGTTTCAGACCATGTGTAAATCACACTGGTAATCCTAAAACTGCACTGTGAAGGCATTGTTCTACAAGCAAAAATTTTTTTTTTTTGATTTACAGACCCTTAAATGGTATTGAATTTCCCTCTTTCAGAGGCTGTTTTTCTTGCAAAGCTGTTGGATCAATAGCTTTAGAGTTAACAAGGAACTGAGACTGCTGCCCCCTCAGTTTGAAGAGCAGGCAGCCTGGCCATGTGCTCTCTAGTGGATATCTCACAGTTCTCTCCTTGGTACAAGAAATTAACCTGCAGGATACAAGAAAAAACTCTTTTCTCTGACTTTAAGAATTATTTGAAACAGATAAATAGAAAATATTTCTCTACAGTGTGAAGCTTGTGTCTCACAAACATACAAATGTTGAGGGGTCATTTTATTTGTCATATTTTAGGTTGAGAGTGTCCAGTTGTCTTATATTTTGCATTAGTCTTATTGTATAGTAAGTACAACAAAAACACTCAGAGCTTAGCTCCACACCTTTTCATGTGTTTGTTAACATTAAATAAGTTGCTTGAATAACACTTTTATCTTGAGTACTTTCAGCAATTTTTACCATCTGTGTTTTTAAGACATTTATCTTGAAATAATCTGGTAAAAGTTAATGTTTATTCCACTGTTCTGTTATTGTTCCACCATATTCGTGGTGGTTCAATCAGCTTTGACATTTAATCTTTGTCAAACTTGTTTTTTGGACAGAACAGATGGGTGTTTAGTTAGGTGCAACTAGCAACACAGGGTTAAATCAGGAACTAATGGCTGGTTGTCATAGCAGAAAGAAATGTTTCAGCTGAATCAGAATATATATTTTATTACTATATATATTTTCTCTGACATGGTCAAGCATTCAAATTCTGAGAAAAAAAAATGGTGCAGAACTCCATATATAAAATTCACCAGTGCTGGGGCCTTATTTTTAAAGGTTGAAGTATATGTTAATTAATAAGCCATTAGTGTATATTTTAGTGGGATTGGTACTTCTCATCTGGGTTCTTCCATCCATGATACTCAGAGTGCTCCTTTTAAAACAGAAGAGGTGAGAGGCATACCTATATATTCGTATATTTACTGTATATGGAATGCCTTTGAACGTGGGGGAAAAATCCCTGATATGTTTCAGTGATGAAAATCTCCTGGATTTTCATCACACTAATGTGGTACACATATTCATTTCTTTTTCATGAATTTGGACTAAATTCCAAAGATAAATAGAATTCTCAGGCTTGATTACTCTTGAATCAACATTTTTGCTTTAAAATTTATGTTTTTAGCTACAGAGTGTACTTTGTTAAAGTATAAGTGGATTGTTAAAATCTACTTGGTGGCAATCTTGGAAAAGATTTTTTCAATGCTTTTCATCATTCTTCATAAAGCACAAACAATACCCAATGCACTGTTGGTGACCATGTAGAAGAGACGTAGATGTAGGAGACCAAGAAGTATAATCAGTAAGTATTTGAAGCGATAGCTACAATAGTTTCTTAGGATAGAGGATTTCTTTGTAATTCCCCAAATAGATGGTTTTGTTCCTGTAGTGCTACACTAACACTTCACTACAGTAGTACTCCAGTGGTACTTCCTTTATTAAGTGTATTTCTTGTTTCAGTCTAGTTGGGTATAGATCAGTGAATCATTACAGCAGTTTTAGAAGGTGAGAGACTGCACTCTTGTACAAATCTAAGCTCCTATACTTTGTTTGACAAAACTAAGCAAAGCAGAATAGTTCTTTTTAATCCTTGTATATAAAAAGTAAAAATCACTAAGACAAATCTGCTGCTAAAGATGTGCTTTCCTGACCTTGTGCTGGGGGATAAAAATTTCTAAATAAAGTGCAACTTACTGGTAGTGACTGTCTATTGAGAGGTATTGAGGTGTTCACCACTTCTAAAAATAGAAGGAAATAAGCCCTTTTCATTTAAATTCTCTAGTCATGGGAGATTTTCAGGGCTGCCTTTGGAGTCTAATTGCTTACAACTTCTTTTTGCAATTTTAGTTGGATTCATTATTCCCTATCACTGCATCTCAATGTAAATGAGCTGTGTGCAATTATACCTTCCCGGTGACAAAAACCATTTCTGTACCTGGCAGCATGTAAAAATTCAGAATGAAAAATTATCTAAATGGTAAACAGCATGAGTTTCTGACATTTCTACTGAGCCATGCTAAATGAACTTCTGTGTTTTACATTCAGTAATTAGTTGATTGTGCAGGTAAGAGAAGGTAAAAGATGCAGTAAGTATGGCTTTTGTTAGGATATTTTTAGTCTTTGCTAAGTAATACTTTGGTTTGCTGTTTTTCTGTTTTTTCTTTTAAGGGTGTTTTTCTCCCTGGAACACATGCGGTGCTACATAATGGTTAGAACATGTTATGCTGTATTATACTTGGTCCAATCCAAATCCCGTTTCCAGAACCTATGGCTTCTATTTTAAAGTAAAATCAGAAACAAACCTGCACAAGCCAGCTATTAGATTCTCTTGACATGACCTACTGCAATTTCAACAAACCCACACTGTTTATTGCTTTTAGCGTGTTTACTCCCACATGTTCACATATTGCTTTCTTCACTCTATGCTTGTGACTCTCGCTAAAGCACAGTTGTGTGCCCTGCTTGCATGTTGCAATCAGCACGTCTTCCTTTTGCCAGTCCTCCATTATTCCTCCTCTTGCTTGATTTCCTGAAGAACACTTTTATGCCAGTGTGACCTCTTTGGCTTACTTGTTTAAGTGGCAGCAGGCTCCCACCTGAAGACAAGAGCTCGTCTCTCAGACTTGAGCTGTGCAGATTCCTGAACCAGCACAGAACACAAGAGTGTGATGTCCAACTCTTAAGGGGAAGGGAGCACCTAAGATTTGTAGGTGCTTGTGGTTGAAAGGAATGACAAAATTCAGAGAGTCCACAGAAGTTTTATCAGTAAATTACACAGTAGGCATGGAAGCTGGTATGTTGGTCCCTAACCTACTAAATGAGCACACTCCAGTGGGCTTTGGATAAAGGGATAAGATGAAAGAAGGAAGAAAGAAAGGTCACCAGTCCTGGTTCCAGTGTTGGTCCAGCCAATGGCAATGTCCAGGGTTCCAGAGCATGCATCCAGCCTTGGTTGGGGGTACCTTTTTATAGACAAGTTTCTCACTTCTTAGTTCTGTGCAGAATGTTCTTTCAGACCTTTCTGGAAGTGGGTCAGAGGGCTTTGGGGGTTTTGGGTGGTCTTGATCTTCCCCTACGCTCCATGTGCTCTTGTAAGCCTCATTCCTATTCCATCCCTGCTTATCTCCAGGAACTAGAACAAGGATGCTTGGCCTGGAAAAGTGGTGTCCTGCTCCCACATGGCTCCCTGGTCCAGCCACACCTTGTTCTTTCCTTTGGTGTGTTACTACCAACAATTCTTGTCTGTTTATTGCCAATAATCCTTGGTTGGCTGCACAGCCATCTGACTGGTGTTTGAGAGATGAACACCAGCCCCTTATCCTCTGGGATTCCACAAGGAGGCAGTGCTCAGAGGAGAAAAGTGGAATAGATTTACTGGAATCCTGAGCAGGGTGAGAAAAATAAGCTGAAGATATTGACAACACAATAGCAATGAAGTGCATTTTGAGTCACAAGATCCAATCAGGCTTTTTGTTCTTATATTGCAATCCACTTGCTCATTTTTCCCTCTTGCAATTGCTTAACACTTGTTTGTTTGTTTGTTTGTTTATAATTTGAAACGTGCCAACTTATATAGGCATCCCAGTCTCTTTCTGAAAACTCAAACACTCTGCTTTCCTTTGGTGCTGTACAGGAATTGTGAATTCCTTCCAAACTCAAACCTCCTGTATCTGATTCACAGCTTCACCCTGCTCGAGTCTGAAAACCACCAGGCATAGTAATTCTGGTTCAGCACATTAACTTACTTGTGTCCAATTCAACCTCTAGTACAGCTGAAATAGTCTATCTATCTGAGTTTAAATTTGGAACAGGTATTGAGCTATGAGCAGCACTAAATTTTTAGCTAGTGTGAGAAATGGCAAAGGCAGAAAAATTATTTTTGGATGCTTGAATCACTTCCAGCTATTTTGTTTCCTGTCCATGCATTATGGCCTCTTGCTCTTCACTAATTTTAGTGAGGATAATGTTTTACCTGTGAGACTGCTTCTAGAAGGTGAAAATTGCATCTGTGGGTAGAGTAACACCAATGGTTAAGAACAGACTATCTCTGCTCCTGTTCAGAGGTAAAGAAGTGTAAGGAGTAGGCACTTAGCTTAGTCCAGACACCTCTGCGACTCCAGTCAAATTGTAGAAAGCCTCTTCTAATTTTCCAGCTTCCTGACTGAGAGTAAATAGGTTGAAGGGGGAATGGAAAGCAGAAGAAAATCTCACTGCAGTCCCTACTCACAGCAGGAGGTAGACAGGTCTTTCCACGGATGAGAAGAAATTATTTCAGTTCTGTCCCTCTTGGGCACACATGGAGTTAGAGAAACTGAGGAGTTCTAATTTTTCTCTGTTCATGGGACAGTTGGCATTAAAGCAGTAGTCCCAGCCTCTTATCTGAAGTTGAGTAATCTCCTCACAATACAGAACTAGTGTGTGATTGAAGTGACCAACCATACGTTAGGAACTATTGTTGAAGAGCAAAGGAATAAGTGAATGAATTCCCAGTTCTTGCTGATTATTTTAATAGAATTATTGCTGAATTATTTTGTTTGTGCATTTTGAAATAATAAATGACTGTGTATTATGCTCTTTTTATAGCCCATTTAGATACATAATATCTAATAATAATATTAATTTCCCCAAATAGAAGAAAAAAAATCAAAGCAACAATTAGCTCCAGTCCTTCAAAAGCATATGTTATTTTCTGAAACTTAAAGACACTTGTTCTCATCAAAATACATTTTAAGAGAGAAAACACCAAATATAAATTAAATATACTTTGTAGAAAAATATCTGTAGAGATGAGTGAACAATAGATATATATGAAAAAAACATTGTCCATTTGGAAACAATAATAGGAATAAAGAGGTTGCTAGATAAGAATAGCATGTGGTACTGTTCTAGCTAGAGTAAAAAATAATATTTTTTGTGGCTTTCAGTGCAGTGTTTAATAAGTACATATATTCGTATAAATGCATGTTGTTCTCCTGTATCAGAAAGTAAAATAGATGATATTTATATGCCAAGTCCTAATGTTAAAAAGTTTTGGGATCCATCTCTGCTGACACATGTAATTTTTATTTTTTGAGACTCTTCTCTTTTTATTATACCTGTCAAGCTGATAGTCCTGTTCCTTGTTTATTCCCTCTGTTTCTTTGTAGTAATCATTGAAACAAGAGCCTACTTGTGATAATGGGCTTGTATGTGGATCGGTGGTGTCACCATGAAAGGGTGACATTGAAGTTAAAAGAAGCTACTAACGAGGGTCTCAGGGGAAGTGGAGCTAATTAGTCAAGTTAAAAAGGGATAATTCATTGCAGCCTTTGTCTTAGAAACACATTTCAAAGTTTCATTTCCATTTCAAAGTTGCAGACTGTAACTTGCAGAGTTATCATGATTTAGCTGGAGAAATAACAATCTGGTTCTTTCTGACTGGCAGCTGAACAGGATTCCTAATGGCATGTGAGTCCCAGGTCATCACTCACTTAAAAAACCTAGAAGACCACATTTCAGGCTGATCCCTCCCAGATATTTTGAACGTTTTCCTGTCGCTGTTGGACACACTGTAGAAGTGTGGATTCATTCACAACACACACCAGAACAAGTTCTAGGAAAGGCCTTTATTTCCTGAACTTTCCAGCTTTTATAGGGTCTTAGGCTACAGGTTTAACATAACTGGTAAAGGGAACACCACCTCTTATCCCATTGGTGGGATAAGAGAAAAATACACTATCCACAGCTGTACAGAACTGTTTTGAGAAAGTGAAATTGTTTATAGAGATAGACCTTGAGCGAGAGAGACTCCCAAGAGACTTTCCCTTGGGAACAGATCAGCCACTGACAGGTTCTAATTCTCTCAGGCTCAGAAAAATCAGGTCCACATTTTCTCTTTCTTCTTTTTTCTTTCTTAGTTATCTTACAAACCATTAAAGCAATATGTACATACATGTAAAACCAAAAATTTCAACCTTTGAAAAATGTGTCAGTTAGAGTTCTGCACAGGATTGTGCACAGTAGTTCAGCTGTGATCATGTTCTAAAGAATATAGAAAGTATGTGATCAATCAAAAGTTACATAGAAACTCAAAAGCTTCTAGCTACCTTTGCTGAGATGGTGTGGGTTGTGCACTGGCATAACTGAGGTTTTATGTCCCTCTGATCTGAAGTTTTTTAATAGTTTCATTTTAGAATGGTTAGCTCTGTACCAACTCTTTTGAGAGAAGTCATTTTAGGATATAAGGAAAATAATGAAGTCTTACTTCCCTATTTCTAAACAAAAGCAAGTATTTTAAACTTTTCCAGCAATTATATCTGTGAAACAATGCAACTTTTAATGAGCAGTAGTTTATAATCTGTCAAGTGAATGCTTCAGCGATCATACATTTAATTGGAATGTGCCAAAAAATCTTGTTTCCAGAAGAAAATCATGCTAATCTGATGCTGTTGTCTTGAACTAAAAATGATATGGTTAGAGAAAGTGTCTAGCTGGCAGGAAATGATCAAGTTAACATTCCATACATCATGTCAACTTTGCCTCTTGCACGTGTACGTCAGGATGCAAAGGTTTTCTCAAATCATGTCTGTAGAACCATAGAGCTGTTTCTGATACAGAAACTCATCTTCAAGTGTGATCAGCTGCAGTTCATGGCAACAGAGGGTCTGCATATTGTCTGTGATATAAAAGCTCAGTGAGGCATTTCTAGCCAACAAGCCAAAAGTTAATGATAGCAATGTAAAATAAGACAGAGAAACTTCTGACACATGATACCTGAATCTGCAGTGGAGCTGGCTTTGCAATTTGAAAGGCATTTGGGAATACATGTGTTTTGAAAGCTGAAGAGAACAGTTACACTAATGATTACTGACTAAACTAGAATATATATCCTAGCCACTAGTTTGCTTACCATATTTTACTGTCCATTAGAGTTTAGTGGAGAATTATAAGGAAACACCTAAAGCAGAAAAGAATGAAAATAAAAGCTGAGATATTATGGAGGAAACTTAATCACATACCTTAAGTATTATTGTTACTGAGAGAGAAGAAAAGTAAAAATAAGATTCCTCCACTTGCAAATGCACAGAATAAAATAATTTCTCAAGAAAGGAAGAATTTGAAAATACAGTAAATTAAATCAATTAATATGGAATATAATTTAATACCTATAACCTGCACAAAACTAATTTACTAGTGTTTTGCATTAAATGATAATATTAATAAATAATATAATTAAAATATTATTGTAAGAGTAGAAACAACTCTTGTGTTTGCAGACTTGATTCTAGGAATACAAGAGGAAATCTAGAAACCACAAATCTCACTGTACTGCACACATTGCAGCCTTATAAAGTAGTGATTTAAGTGTATCTGATGCAATTCTAATTCTGTGTAAGGTGGTCTGGAAAAAGTCCTCCAAGGGAAGCACATCCTGTAGAAGGAAAGATATAGTGCACTTTCTCTGACAGACAGGCACTCAGTAACTTGAAAAGGGTATAGATGGAAAAGCAGATTCTGATTGGGTGGGTAGAATTATTTCCTAAGCGAAGCTGCAACTTCAGTAACAGTGCAGGGCTTTCATATACAGAATTTTCTAGAAAACATGAATAATCCTTCAGTTTGATGTTCAGAGCTTTGTAGTGTCTTTCTAGTCGCTCTGTGACGTATAGAAATAAACACAGAGCTATTGTTTATTCAGATAGTAGGCCAGTATACTCAGCTAACCACCTCTATTTCATAATACTGTTTCTAAAAAAATACTAAGTGAAAGAAATAATTTGGAATAATTTTGTTTGTGAAACACTTAAATTGATAACATCTGACAACAACCTGGCCACAAAATTCAACATTGACAAAATTTCCCTGTATAACATGAGGGTTTCTGTCCTCCCCTTTTGCACTTTAGGGAAGCACTAACTCCATTTTCGTTGTGTAGAGAGGCATATTATGAAGACACAATGTTAGCTTATGCTTTCTTCAGTTTAAGCTTTTAAGCATTTACATTGATGGGAGACAGGGTGATTCTTGACCTTTCAAAGTCATTTTGCTTTGGCCATTACTCATTTGCAAGATCATTTGAAAAGCACCTCAGAATCATCCTTAAGGCAAGAACTTCACTCAAGCAATTATTTTACTATACAAAGGGGAAAAAAAAATCTCTAGTTGGTAGTAGATTCTGATGTGTATTTTCCCCTCATTCCACTGGAATCTTAATTATGCAATTATGTCAGTCAGTCTTTTATGTCAGCAGACAGTCTTTTTCTCAAAAGACTATTTATTCTATTATGTAAGTCTGTGAAGTAATCTTTGCTCCATTATGACCAGCAAAACCCTGTGGCATTGTGACTTCATTTTGTTTAATTCCCTTGTGAGAAAAATTCCCTCTACAGAAGTCCTGCAGAGAGCTTTTCTCGCTATCTATGTAGAATACTGGAGTCACCAGTGCAGGAACAAATTTGTGTGGTGTATTTTGTCCTCATTTCTCCTTTTTGTGTGGATGTTTGTGTGTCTGGTGTGTATTTCTTGAATATTTTGTTTTTGTTTTTAAAACAGTGAAAGGCAGCATGTAATATGGTGTATCATTGAGTGGGTAGCTAGTAATCTCTTTTAAATTATGTCAGTTCTGTGTCTAAAATGCTTTTCAAATAAGGTGTTTGAATAGAAGCTTTCTGTAAGGTTGTGGTTTAACCCCAGCTGGCAACCAAGTGAGTGTGCAACTGCTCACTTACTCCCACCCTCCTGATGGGGAGGAAAATCAGGAGGCAATAAAAAATAAAACTCACAGGTTGAGATAAAAAAAACTTAATTAATTGAAATAAAATAAAATATGGTAATAATACTAATGAAAATTTTGGTGAGAAGGAGAGAGAGTAATAAAACCCTAGAGAAACAAGCAATGCCCAACCCAATTCCTGCTCCCTAATCACCCATGCCCAGTCCATCCAACAGTGATCAACAGTTCCAGCCAACTCACCCTGGTTTATACACTGAGTATGGAGTTCTGTGGAATGGAATATCTATTTGGCCAGTTTGGATCAGCTGTCCTGGCCATGCTCCCTCATAGATTCTTTTTGTACCTACTCACTGCCAGAGCATGGGAAACTAAAATAATCCTTATTTTAGGGTAAATAGTACTGAGCAATAACTAAAATATCAGCATGTTATCAATTATTCTTTTCATGCTACATACAAAACCCAGTGCTGTATGAGGAATTAGGAAGAAAATTAATTATATTCCAGTCAAAAATGCCTGTGAGGGGTGCAGGAGTGTGTTTGCAACAAGTCTTTAAGATCCCTTTCAACCCAAGTCATTCCATAAAAAGTAGGACATGCAGTTAAAAGGAAGATTCTCATGTCCTTGCTTGTGTAAGTCAGAGGCTTCAGATTTTCCCAAGGATATGCAGTATTCTATCTGCCAGAATCAACAGTGTCATTAGTCCAATTATCAGGGCAGAAAACAGGAAATGTAGTTGTTGGTAAATGTTGTTTTCTAGAAAAATAACAGTTAGAAAAATCTCTTAAAGCTGAAAATATTAAAATTATTTGCACTTAAGATATTAATAAGTTTCTCTCCGTCACTTAAAAAAAGAATCAGCCACATGGAGACTTGCTAAGGAAATTTATCAAACTGCAGAGATATGCCTACATTTTCTTTCTTCCCCCCTTCAAGTTCTGGGTCATTCAGCCCTGTCAGATGAAGCCAAAATGTTTAATTAACTAGGCCATCATCACAGTTTGAGTGGACTTTTGTAGAGATGTTTTAAGACGATCTTGTATGTCAGACATAAGACCCCGTTTTCCTACACAGTGAAGGTAAATCCAGGTATTCCACTGTTTCAAGAAGCATAGCAGATGTTGGTTTCTTCTCTTTATTAATGGGCTGCAAACTAAAAATGGAATCCCTGTTGCTCATGGGGATGGTTACAAGTAGAGGCCACACTTATGTTTAGAGATCACCTTACTTTCACATTGACCTGTATCTGTTCTCATATGTAGAGCGGGGTGTAAGAATTGCTTTTAACTTCAATGCAAGTAAAGAGAAATGTGTATTTCTTTGAACTAGAAATGCTACATCTCTATGGTCTGTTGTTCCAGCTCAGTAGAATATTTAATCTATTAATACTGATAAAATGAGGGATGTGTTTCTTCAGAAAAGACAGTTTTGAGGCTGCCTTCTCCTGCTTACTCATCTAAAGCCTAAGTAACACTTAAAATCTAGAGAAATAGCAAGCCATTAGACTAGTTTCAAGAGATAGATTGGAGCAAATGGTCTCTGGAGGTCCTTTCCAGCCTAAACTATTCTAGACTATTTTAGTCACCAAACAGACAAAGCAAGCAACAGTGTAAGTACACTGTATTTTATACCGAAGTCCAACAGTGTATTATCAGAAACACCCTTTTTTGGCTTTTTTCCCCTATCTATTTTAAGTTGAATTCTCGTAAATCTTTGTTGAATTCTCATCTTAAAGTTCATCAGGATTAAACCTATTTAGGCTTCTAGCAGACCCCAGAAATAATCAGAGTCTCATAAATAGTTTCTACAGACTAGCTGGAAATTACCTGTTCCAGAAGCATAAAGAATTTTCCTGCAATTTTTGCACAAGTTGCACAAGTCTTGGTGTTGTATCTGAGGACAGAAGCCCTTCCCCTATATTGATTGTTGGATGGGAATATCAGTTGCATTTTTGGTTCTCCTGTTGGAAGTAATTGTCTTATCCTTTCTTTCCACTTTACTCAGAATTTCACACTTCTGAGTACTTCGTTTGGGCTCTTTATGTTGTTAGCTCACTGAGAGACACAAGCTACAATTCAGACCATCCTACACAGGATTTAGTTGAGGCATGTTCAGCAGTAGGAATGGCTGGTCCAGTGTTTTGGGGCAACCAGAATACAAATGTGTTAATTGAATTTGAGTATTGCTATTTGAAGTTTATGAAACTTTTGTTCAGGGCATAGAGCAAATTTTTTGATCACTTACGCCACCTGTTTGAGCTCAGTGGTTACATTTAAGTCCATCTGGAAACTCAGCTTGTGTGATTATATTATTCTGCTATGAATTGAAACCTTATGATCATGGTGGAAGTTTTAGATTGGGTCACTACTCTCTACCAAAGTATGAGAGAGCTGCATTTTGTCTGAACTTTCTTCCTGGCTATCAAAAGCTGTTTGAGGCAGGGAATGCAGAATGCTGAAGTTCATCCCCCATCACAAAATTACAGATAAAATTTAATTGATCAAAACAACAGCCAGAATCTGTCTTGCTGGAGTCTCACAGTGCCTGCAGCATTGAGGGAACTCACACGTGCAGTGCAGAAGAGCTGTGTGAGGAACAGGTTTGCTGTGTTCACAGGAATGGCATGCTGAGTGACATTCCTTTGTATGAAGATCTGCTACATCTTTATATTTGAAGGAGAAAAGGGTTGGAAGATTTTAAAATCTAATAACGATCTTGAATACTAGAGTATTTGTTTACTGCTGTTACCTGATTAACATTGTTATGGTGTTAAGGATGTCAGGGAGGTGTTTGCCAGCTCTGCTTTTCTCATGGCTCTTCAGTGATTCTGGGGACAAGGACATGGTGCCCCAGTTTAAGTCTGCTGGGCAGGTCTGGAGAGTGCTTACAGAGACACAAGACCCTACCTGTTATAATAGAAACCAGGATGCATATCCTAGACTATATTTTTGCCATTGAGTTATTGCTGGATGCTCCTTAGGATGGAGAAGAGACAGGAGGGAAAGCTGGATGAGAATGGGAGCTCAAAGGGGACACAACAGGTGGTGTGGACTTTATTCAGATGTTAATAAACATCATAAACATAATTTATAAACATCACAGTGTTTTGGGGATACGCTTTTCTGCAAATAATGACTGCTGTCATAGAGCCACAGAATACTTTGGGCCAGAAGGGACCTTCAAAGGTCATGTAGTCCAAACCCCCTGTAATGAGCTGGGACATCAACTATATCAGGTTGTTCAGAGCCCCCGTGCTTTATTGTTAATCAGCTTCCAAAGGAAAATTTGGTGTGCAGACAATCACTCAACTTGGCAAATTCCTGTTCACCTGAGCATGTTTCACAGATTCCTCAAAAATTCACCTTAGCAGCTACACAGCCTCTCTTGTGCTTTGGGAATTGAGAGCTACAAAGGCCATTCCCCAAAATTTTTTTGGTGGCATGGTGATAACCCAGTGCACATCCTGTGAGAAAGAGAGCAGTGGAAAGATGAAAACTCACTGCTGCATGGATTTCTTTCAGGATACTACACTGGTCTTTACTTGCATATCCGTGTACTTTTCATGTTCCTCAAGCTGAATATGTGCATTCCTTTCTCTCCAGAGGAGAGGAAGAAAGGTGGTATTCAGTCCCCTCCATTCAGTGGTTTATATATGTGTCTGAAAAGTAAAATATTCGAATCTTTCATGAGTTACAAGGTAATGAATATCTAGTAGGATCCTACGCCTTGGATGGCTATGCAGTCATTCATTGGGTGAAACAGCTTTTGAATTTAATGGTTGCTTTTTGCATGGTGCTATCAAACGTTAATATGAAAATGACTAGAATTCCCTGGCAGATCCCTTCTTTGGATTTCACAACTCTATAAAAGCTCCTCAGAGATGTGCTTTTCAGCTGCAGGACAAATGCCATTGCTCCAGTTGCAGGGATTCTATTTTGTGTAAACACATTTATCAAGGCAGGGGTTTTTGTCTCTGGCCTTGACATGTCAGTTGAATGTCTCAAATGCAAATAATCAGTAATAATACTGAGAGCAGTATCTGCTTAAAATTTTTCAGGGTCACAATGTTTTTCTGAGATATATGCACAAGAGAAAAAAAGGTCTTGATTTGAGAACACAGAGACATCCTTTTAGCAAGGTCTACCCTAAGTGTCAGGCAATCTCTCTCTTGGTGCAGCTCAGTCCATGGGGTTTTTGGTACAGCTGAAGAAAAAGAGAATAATGTCAAGAAGGGATTTTCTGTATAGGATTAGTAGCAGATCTTGTAAGACTGACATAAAATCAATCATGAGAGCCACCAAGAAATTGAAGCCATGTGCTTTCCTGAGGTTTTAGAATTCAGTGTCGATGAATGGTGCATACCTTGTGGTAAGAGACTCCTTCAGCTTTGGAGTAAAGCATTGGGCTCACAGTCTGTTGCCAGACCACACTTTGAAGCAAGAATACAAGGCAGTTTACAGGTGGGTTTTGTTAATGGTACAGTGATTTAGGAGCACAAATCCAGTGAAAATCCTTCTCTCTGTTACAAATACAAAATGATATATATGAAAATACTACTATCTTGCATAAAGAGTAGAACCCAGATTTTTTTTTCTCATAGTTTCCCAATATGCTGGTATTAAGCAGAATCTGATACTGAAATGCACAGAGCAAAGTAATCTTCAAATATCTCTTCACAAACTGTGAAAATAAATAAAAGCCTTTGAACCTGGTGACCTATCATTTCATTGTTGAAAGATATAACTGCTGGATGAACTTTTGTCATCTTCTGAATACTGTAAATAAAATCCTACAGGCATTTTAATGTTAAATTTATACAGTGAGGTCTTCTCAGGACATGGGAAAGAGATCAGAAGGCTGTCTTTTTAAATTGGCACTCCAGGTAATATGGGCTATTCATAGACTTCTTTTGTAGGATTCGGTGTTCATTATATTCCACTTGTTTTGTTTTTGGTTTTTTTTATTCTTCCTGTTTAATGTATATTTGTTTGTAACATAAAATCTGTCTTGCAGCCCTGCAAGCAGATCTAAGATTTAACAGTCAGACTGACTTCTTTCCTTTTCATGTATTGTCTGTAGTCAGAGAAAGCCTGCAGGCCTGTCGCTTCCCCTAACTCTTCATGAGCAACTCAGATCTTTTTGGATTATTCCCCTGAGCTGTGGATCCAAAGCCATTTAAGACTAATAAGTGTGTACATGTGTAACTGAGTGAATGACCTGAAGCCAGAGAGGGTTTTGCAGATGTACCTGTGGGTCTGCAGTCCCTCTTTTAGCTGTGTTAGTATGTTTTATAGAAGAAGTTGATAAAAAAGTGCATCTGATCCCAGGAATTTCACAGCGCCAAAATTTTTACAGAGAATAAATATTTTATAGAGAAGTCACTGGAAAAACCCCTTCCCATGGAATTCCCAGTGTTGTTTCCACCAAGCTATTTTCACAAGAACCACACATAAGATCAGACTCTGTTGCCATTCCTGGAAGATCTGTGACAAAGAGATTGGCAAGATCTGAAATTTTCTAATTTCCATGTAAACAGAAATTTTCCATAAATTGAAATTTCTCTGCCAGAGAAAATGAAAACAAAAATTATGAAAGAATTTCTTTTCTACACCTTTTGTGTCCTATCATTTGCAGCAAAGCCTTACTGGATAGTCTGCTGATTGAAGCATTAACCAGATAGTTTAACACAGCATCTGTAGACCTAACTGTTTATGCCTCACATGAGCAGGGATGTTCCTGTCTTCTGTTTGCATAGAGTTAAGTAGTAGGCTGAAATACTGCTTTGTAGCACAAAGTAAATATACCAGAAATCTGAGATTCAAGCTACTGAAGCCCATCTGTTTGCAAATTCAAACCTTACCCCTTTAATGTGAGTTGCAGAACTGATTCTGCCTGTACTGCTTACCTTTGGTTGTGCAGTTAATCCTTGTGGCAGGGGCTGTCTTTCAATGGGTTCTTCCTATATATCCTGCTCCGAAGTGGAAAAAATCATGGCAAAGTTTTGGAGTATGCATTTTTACCATTTTAATGAATTTGGTCAGGTTGGTTCACATGCCTGTTTCTTTCCTTTTCCCTGAAAAGTTTTATCATTTCTTAGGAATACTGGTTTTGCTGGGGGACTTGTTGTTGTTCGTTCTGATGTGAAATGCAGAGTGCTGAAGACACCTTGAAAATATTTGGTCATATTCTAACTTAGTTTGAATTTGTACTACTAAGTGAATGTTGTGTTATTTCCAAAACCAGTAAGCATGGGTGACCATCCCTTAAAAAGTGATATATACCTTGAATGGTCACTGTCCACACTGAACGGTCAACATTATATACACATACATAGTATGAGGAAGGAGAAAAACTATTCATATTTCAGAGAAAAATAATTTGGGGGTGCTGATGGATGAGAGGCTGGACATGACCCAGCAGGGGAGGGAGGGGATTCTACCCCTCTGCTCTGCTCTGGTGGGACCCCACCTGCAGGGCTGCACCAGCTCTGGGGTCCCAGCACAGGACAGACATGGGCCTGATGGACCCGGATCAGAGGAGGGCTGCCAAGCTGATCAGAGGGGTGGAGCACCTCCTATTTGAGGAAACACTGTAAGAATTAATTTTGTTTGGCCTGGAGAAGAAAAGGCTTTCAGGGTAACCTATTTGTTGCCTTCCACTACCTGAAGGGACTCTACAAGAAAGATGGAGACACACATTTTACAAGAGCATGTAGTGACAGGGCAAGGGGGAATGGCTTCAAACTGAAAGATAGTTTTAAAATGGATAATAGAAAAAATATTTACAGTGATGCTGGTGAGCACTGAAACAGGCTGCCTAGAGGAGTCATGAATGCCCCATCTCTAGAAGTGTTCAAGGCCAGGTTGGATGGGTTTTGAGCAGCCTGGTCTAGTAGGATGTGTCCCTGCCCATGGCAAGGGCGTTGGAACTAGGAATCTTTAAGGACCCTTTCAACCCAAACCATTCTATGGTTCTATGATTCCATTTTTTTTATATGCTTTTTTTATATTCCACATTTTTTATATGCTTGTGTTCACTGAGGTGAGCTTATGTTAACTGAGTTCAGAATCAGTAGATTTTTCAGCATATCTTTCCCAGAAACCTTCAGTGAATTTTAGAATGGCCAAGACAAAACATATTTTTGTAGTGCATCTTCAAATAGGCTTTTTAAAGCCTTTGATGTAACATAAGAATTTGGATGTTGAAATTCAGTTTTGCACATTTAGTCCATGAGTGCATTTTAGCCTTGGTAATCTTCAAATATGCCAATGCTAGCATTGTTCTGCAATTCTCAAAAAAGAAAAGAAGCATCTTTCTTTTTATCTTGAAGAATACTGGGGAACAATTTAAAATTTAACATAGCTACACAGAAGAAGAGCCAATAGGGGACATCTGAGGTATAGAAAAAGGAAACTTGAACAGAGAGGAATGAAGAAGCTGGTGAAGCTATCTGAGCTCTTGTGAATGCTGCTTAGCTTTCTGAACCATCTGTGGAACATTTGGGAGATGCTACAAAGAAACATATCAGATAAAACCCTAAGATGGTTTTTGGGCCTTGAGCCCTATGTACAGGAAGGAAAACTCCTTGGACAGGCTTGGGATATGTTAGAGAATATTGTAATTTAAAAGCAAAAATCTGCTCTGCTTCCCCAGCAAGAGACCCACAACCCAGAGGACATCATGAACCTACCATAAACAAATCTATGTTAACACTTTTGGTAATTCTGCTCTGTCAAAAAACCCCAGGTATTTTCTAAACCCTGTAGGGGCAGTTAAGGAAGAAATTCCTTTGCTGATGAATCTGTTTGAAATGTTGACTGACTGGCAACTTGAAATCCTTTAATAAGGCATGGAAATAATATTTGGAAAGAGCACAAAGTTTAGACATACACCTTTCTGAGACTAAGTGAATGCCAGATGAGGAGGAGTAAGCTTTTAAGATATGTATTAGAAAATGGAAGGCAAAAACACATGATTCAATTACTAAAGAAATTTTATGCACTCAAGGAACATCACCAATTGACAGCTTTGAGTGAAATGAATACATTAGCTGAAAGAAATTCGTATGTCTGAAAGAGAACAAATGATGTGGAAACAGTCTGATGTATCTAGATGAGTTGTTAAAATATCAGGAGAGTATTACATTAGCAAAATATGATTCCTTATAATTGTCAGGGTTCCAAACCTACTTTTTAGTATTCTTGTTAATCAAAGTAGTATTGCTAGTATAAAAGATGAACCTAAATAATATCTAAAAATTAATCTATTATACCCTATTGAGCAGATCTAAATTTTGATAAAGGATAATCAATGCATACCTATCATCATTAAGTTTGTAAGGAAATAATAAATTGATACATAATTATCTCTTTGATTGTTTTCATCAAATAGTTTGTTCTTTTTTCCCAGCTGTCTCTTTTAAGTGATTTTAAAGATTTGAAGACCCATGATTCATCCATATTCTTGATGATAATTTGCTGTTGACCAGAGTATTTTTGTGTTTTAGCCAAAATTATAAGCACTGAGGTAAGTATAAGGTTAAGTCATAAAATTTTAGTCTAATGAGAGGAAAAACTTTTAGGATATTTTTGGGCAGAGAGAGACTAGGAGCAGAAGTTATACTTTTTCTAAATGTTGTTTGATTGATATTAAACATTTATTTCAGCATGATCATTAACTTCCATGATGTGAAAGAGCAGCTGAGAGAAGACATTTCTTTTAGAGAAATTAAATACTTCAGGGGGTATCCCATCACCTTTCAGTATAGACAATGCTCCTTTTGAGGATAGGGAGATGAAGTTCTCTCTTTTAACTACCATAATTCTATTTTTGGATAGTGAAAATAGTTAATAGATGTTCTAAGGAATAATTTAAGTCAAAGTTTTCTAGGAATTAATGAAAGTTTAAAGTAGAATTTTTAGTCTTGTCTTGCATGGCAGACCACATTAATATGTTTCATACAGTGAAAACAAAGCAGACTTCAAAGCAAATGTGATTGCTGAAATATGAGTGCACATATATATTTATATAGAGAGATGTATTATGTATATCTTTGTGTTGAAATTTAAATTGTTTAAAGTGTTTAAAAGTTAAAATTTTAAATTTGCTTATTGACTCATGACAAATTCAAGCTCCCACTCTACCTGAGTACTTTTTTCTGTACTTTTTCTTTACTTTTCTTAACTTTCTTTCTATTTTAGGGGGTATATGAGATATGCAATAAAACTAATATTTACATGCCTTATTGAAAGTAAAGAGAAGTTATTGAAATGTTGAGAGGAAGGACTTCACTGTTGGTATAATGGGCTATAGCTTTGCCCTCCTGTCCTTTTGGTAGCTTCTTTAGGTCAAACTGGTTTGATTTTTTCTGAGCTTTGTTTGAGAGGTCCTGATGAAGTCTCAAAATTATTGCATCTTTGATGAAACTTGCAGGTTTTCTTTCCCCTATAAATAAAATGGGCTTTGCTTGGCTCCCTAGTCAGTGTAACATTTTGTCATATGAATACTAAAGGCATCAAACATAGAAAGAAAGTGAGTATTGGTGCAATTTTAAGAAGAACTGGAAGCTACATCAGTGTAGACAGAACTGACCCAGGTAAATTCAAAATCAGTAATAAATTATATATTTATATTATATATATATATATATATATATATATATATGTTATATACTCTATATGAAAGCAGTGCAGGTAAAGTTATCTTAATGTCAGAAGTGTTGTAAATTCAGTTCTATTGCTCTAAACTGAAGTAGTTTTTTACTTTGAGAGTAGATTTTATCTCTAGGGAAATCTCAAATCTACTCTCAAATATGCATCATCAGTATACATATAAATTTGAACTCAGAGTCCATACAAATAATGACTTCAAGGTAAATATTTGTGGATGTTTGCTTATCAACTGTAGGCACTTTTTTGCCTCCTTTATAACTCTGCTCCACAACTGAATTATGAAACATGACATACTTGGAAAGGAAATCATCTGTGCATACGTGAATATATTTGAAGTTTTCTAATTACACAGGAAACACCCAACCAAGTAACTTACCTTGTCTTTTACGCCCCTGTACTGTCTGTTGTGTACTGCTGTGATAAAAAGATGGCATGGTTATAAATTGCAAGGAAACTTACTTTGCAAAGTTGGTTTTCACATACAGTATGTGAAACTCTGAGACAATGTGGACTAGAGACGTCCATTAGAAATCCTCAAGCAGTGTGTTTACCAGAAAACTGGAGAGTTGGAGGCCTCCTGTCTGATTGTTTGGTATCAAAAATGTTGCTAACCAGATGAGATGTTTTAGAAGCATGCTTCCCTCCCTTTTTAGAGGCCAAGTTGCGTATTTTAGAAATGTGTGGAGGTTCTGTTGCATGAGGATGCTTATGCAGAATATTAGTTTGGTTAAAAATCAAGCATCCAAAAATTTTCCGAGAGCTATTATGCATCATTAACACCTAGTTTTTATTAATAGTTTTCAACTTTTATTTATTTTTTTTTCATAGCACATTATTAACTCTGCCAATGGCACCATTCTCAGGTTTTTCTCTCTAAAGATTTTTCAGACTGACTTCTACCAAGGAGTGGAAATTGTACAAACAGCCAAGAGCAGTGGGGAGTGTTACTTGTTGCTAAATACTGACCCTGTTTCTCCGTCTCCCTGGCAATTTCCCACACATAAAGCGTTCTTGTCCCTCCTCTAGATGTATTAAAAGGAGCTGAAACAAAGGTTAGTCACTTTGATATTAGGCTGGATTTCAGGAAGAAGTCTGTGTTATAGACTGGCTTTCCTTTTAATGGTTACAACCTGCTGGGAATGCGGCAAGCTGGGGATAGGCTCTTCTACCTGTACTGACTATTACTGCCAACTCTTATAAAGACCAGCTGAAAGTACCATTGATGCTTTCATCCATACTCTTTCACTTTTACTATTTTTTTTTTTGGTCTTGTCTTGTTTGGGTTTTTTAAAACAAAGAATGGTGCACATCTTTGTCTTTTACCTTATGTCTGTAAGCACTTTTAAAATGAGTTAAAAACAGAACTGTTTCAGTGCCACTGGGGTACTCTGCTGTGGCAACTTCAGTCTAACACCTTTAAAAAAAATCATGGGGCTGTTTGTGATATACATGGATTTAGTATGTAATACAAGCAATCTGTTTCTCAGATGTTTTTAAGTTTTTTGTATTATCACTTCCTGTAGTTAATCTTAAATATTACAAAGTGTATTCTCAACCACAAAAAAAAAAAAAGAAAAAGGAACAAAAAAGTAAATCTTACTATAGCTGGTGCTTTTATGGACAGGACCATTCACAACAAAAGTAGAAAATTCAAATTATATCATATGTGAGAATGGCCTAAGCACAGTCTCCCTCAGCTAGAGCATTATTTATAGAAAGTGGGACAGCTCTGTCAGGAGAAGCTCAGGTGCATTGTTTAAATTGCTGTACCAAGGAGTACTGAGCTCCTAGTGCTGCATTTTCACTCTCACTGTGTCAGGCTCGAGTCCCGAGTGTGTAAGAGCCTCTGTCCTGCCAGTGATTGGGTTATCTGGGGAAAGCAAATGTCTCTGCTCTGGCCACATCCTCACACAGAGAACCGTGACCTGAGAGCTCTGAGCAGCATTCAGCCACACCTTATTTATAGCATAATAATTCAGGGGCTCATCTGGAATACAGAGATTCAGGTTCCAGCCACTGTGCTGCCTTACATCTTATATGTGATGATATTGGGATTTTTGAATTTGTTTTTTCAAACAGCAGCATATCATGGAATGATTTAACTTGAGGTTTTACTTTTGTCTGGGTTTTTCTTTCAAGAGAAACAAAATTGATGACAAACCTCCAACCAACTATTCAAGTTTGCACCAATCCTGGATGACCCCTCTT
This sequence comes from Parus major, assembly GCF_001522545.3. Taxonomy (NCBI): domain Eukaryota; kingdom Metazoa; phylum Chordata; class Aves; order Passeriformes; family Paridae; genus Parus; species Parus major. The sequence goes on from NC_031771.1 coordinate 17,242,006, forward strand.
TCCATTTCTTTGTACACCACAGAAAACCAACCAGGGATTCAAAATTCTCATTCATCTGTTAGCTCAGTGTTACTTCTCATAGGGTTTATGGAAGCTCCCTCCTGCTCTCATCCTTATGTTGTTTTATACGTAGGTTTGGATAACAAAACAGAGGAATGACATGTTGTGATCTGTCCCCCACATCCCCCTTAATAAAAAATGTTAGATGGATATCATATTGCTGCATAGGAAACTGGTTTTGCTTTCTCTGGATGCTTTTGTGACTAAGTCCTTAAAGACTTCTTTTTCTTTCTTTTTTTTAAAGGTGACTTTCCAACAAATAGGAGAGATCATTCCCTTATTTCTGCTCCCCTGAGTAGACCCAAAAATTCAGTTCTCACTTCATTCTACTGGAAGTCTGATTTTTTTAATATAGAAATAATTCTCATTTTATACCTACCTTGATAGAAGGCAGAGCTAATTAGTCTGAAGTGCTTAATTCATTACTTGGTTTGTTTTAACTCAGTTTAGCCTGTCAAAGTTCACCTTTTGTGACACTGGTAACACATTTAATGACTATATTTAAGCTCAAGTCCAAACTTGATATATTCTTGCAAAATGCTTTTCATTTACAAAGGAGCTGCTTGATTTCTCTTTGTAATGAGACTGCTTCTGCTTCATATTGTGCCTGGTAGTTTCACCTAAAACTGGGGGTACAAGAATCTCTCTGACAAGGTGTTTATTAAAGTTGCTTATGCTCTGTCATCTACTTAAGTACTTTTTTTCTTTTTCTCCACTTACCTTGGGCATTCAAAGAGGAGACATGGCAGTTCCTATGGCTTATTGATTTTTCTGCTTCATTTTTTTAAGAACAGAAGTAAAAAAATGTCATGGGGCACTGATAGACAAATCATATGCCCTTAAATTCCAATCCTTTAAACTTGTATTTGTGTGTTCAGCTTTCTGTATAGGAGAAAAGTCTCTGATTTGATTGAAACTCTCTGAAGCAGAGAGTTGAGCAGATGTGTTTAGCCTCAATTTAGTTGAGACTTCAACTGATTTGAAAAGGAGTTGGGTAACCAAGCCGTGATGCTAACACAAGTTTCTGGATACATCCAGAGTTTTAAACCCCTGAGGTGATTTACTGCTTTCCGCTTTGTGCCAAGATTCACCTGTCAAAAATGTTTTAAATGAGATTTAATGCAATTATTGTTTCCCCCTCACTGGGTTCTTCGTTTCTCAGTGTGGAATTTGCTCTGCAAGAGTGACAGTTTAGAGTCTGGGACTGCAGCTCATCAATTAGCTTGGACAGATCAAGGGCCACAATCTTGTTTTCAGGCTGCTGTCACCCATCTTTCACTCTTTACACAATCCCATTGCACTTCCCTGCAATTACATGAGGAGCAATTTATAGTAAAGGGCCAGAACTCCAGAACTCCATAGATTTGCATAAATGCCTCACCACATCCATATATATATATATGAAAGGGAATGAAAGTGGGGAAAAGCACAGAATTTATAGCAGATCTTTAGTGAGGTGGAGCTTACTGAACCTGAATAACTTTTTGATACCCAAGAGAAATAAGCAATCAGGCCAGATACTCAAGCTAAATGCTTTGCAGCTTTTCAAGTAAGTAGCTCATGTATCAGTCGAAGTCCATCCAGTCTCGTGCATGTAAGGAGGGTCATAAAACATGTAGTTGCTTATCTACAAGAATCATTTATATGCATTTGCATGGTTACTCTGCTTGGAGGATTGTCTAACCAGGTAATTAGAAGGCAGGTGTTTTTTACGAAGTGCACAAAGTGCTTGGCGTTTTCTTTGAGACCTGGCTCGGCGTTGGAATTATTTTGTTATGGTGTAACACAAGGAACCATTTACTAACACCACCCCTTCTTCCACAGCCAAATGGAAAATGGAAGTAATGAATGCTATGGAGCCATTCACCACTGGCAATATCTTATTTTCTGAATAATAAAATTAGGCTTTGTAGAGGAACTTCCAGGGCAGGAGTGTGGTTATACTCTTAATTGCTGGAAGGAAGAAAGTATTAATTACAAATAACACTTAAAAGACCTAAATTATTTATTGTTACTGCTTGACACTTCAAAATAGACGACAGACTTTAAAGGTAAAGGGCAGTGGGATGGGGCACCTTGTTGTCATCCCCAGTGGTGAATTTGTTCCCAGTGTTTCACCAGACTGGCAGGTGCTCAGGAATGTCTTGCAAGTCAGTAGTTCCCAAATGTATATTGGTCAGCTGCTTATTTTTTGTTTTTTTTATTTAAGCTGATGAAAAAGAGGCAGAAGAGTAAACATTAATGAGGGAAAAAGCAAAGACAGTAGAGAACATGGAGAACAGTAATAGTTGGCAAGCTTGTAATGTAAATAGACATTGTAGAATTTTCGTCTGTGTAATGGGGATGATGCATGAACATTCACTATCTAGAATCATCTAAAACACATTTTTCAGTCATGCTAATAGGAATTGTTTCAATTTATCAGCATGACTTCACTAATGTGAGCAAAATGTTTAACCTAGTCAAAACAGAATATGCAGTTTTTGCTTTTCAAAATTCACTTGTTAGTAATTCTAAGCAAATGAAGTAGGCATCAATGAAAAGTAGGTCATAATTGGAAGGTAATTTTACTTTATGTTCCCTTTTTTCCTCATATATTGTAGGGTTTTATTAGAATCGTATGTTTTCAAAAGCCTCTTTGAAATGAAGTCTTTCTGACTGGCTTTCATTGAAATAGTAGCACTTCAGAGCTCTATAGCCTTTCCAGTCCTGTTGGGATGGTTATACAGGGTAAATATTATGTGAACAGTACTTGCAGAAGCCAGTCCAACTGAGAAAAATAGGTTGTTTATTTTAATTTTAGGTACTGTACAGACAAAGTTGAATTATCCTAAAAATCACCACAAATAATTCATCATGTTATTTAGGTACTTTTCCCCTTGCCATGTCATCAGATCTAATGGTTCTTTCTTAATTTATGACAGAAATTCTGTGGAATAAGGTAAATGTCAACTATAATGATGCTGTTTGTTATGATGAAAACACAGAGAGAAGGAAATTATGTTTAATGCATCAAAGAAAGAAATTTCAAATAGGTTATTTCAGTTACCTTGATTTAATATGTCTTTTGGGGAGAAGGGAAGGAAGGAAAGGTGAAGGATTAGTACCAAAAGTAACAGTGTGAAAACATACATCATAAAGAATGGTTAGAGACTCTGAGATATGGAAACATATGTCTCTCATCTATGAAAGGAGAATTCTTTCAGAGACTAGTAAACATAATAATATCCAATATGTGATGACCAGTTGCTGCTTTCTGGCTTGGAGAATTTTTTGACTTTTCACATTAGGGTACTGACTTACACAGTTCTCAAGTTTATCAGTAATCTTTCTCTACCTGGGTCTTCATTTGGTTCAGTCAATGCTTTGTTTGTTGGAAAAACCCAGCACCAATAATTGTAGTGGAGGGTAAATCTTAGGCAAGACATGAGATTTATTTTGTACTGAGAATTTTCTTTTTTTAAAAGTCAGCAGACAGGAAGGACTGCACACTGGAGTTCTTCCTTGTGTTACAAGAACTTACCAAATGTTTCTGGGATCCTGGTACTAAAAATATGTAAGTTTACAGGTAAAAGTAAGTTTTTGTCATGTTGTTGCTGCTTCTTGAAAGAGACCAGAGGGTGTTCTAATGCACTGGGAGAGAGTGGATAGTTTTGGGAGAGGACTTTCCTGTACTGCAACTTGGGAAATTCAAATTCTGCTTCAGATTTTATAACTCGGGATCTTGGGAATATGTTTGCCTCTTTTGTCTCTCTTCCCAGCTCTAGTTTTATACTGTAATCAGAATGTACTGTATTGTGGTGAGAACTATGTTGCTACGCTGTTTCTGCTGTATCTGCCACAATGAAATCTCAGTCTTGCTAGTATTCTCAATATAACAATAATATTACAAAAAAAGATGCAATTGAGAAATATGTAGAGCTTTGCAGGTGTCAGCTGAACTACAGCGTTAAATAACCAGGAATGTCTGCACTACTTCTGTTTCACAAATAATTGAGCCCCATTCTTGTTAAACAACCAGATTTAACATGTTTCCTGCTACCTTTTCCAAATAGGGAAAATAATTTAGTGTGCCAGGTTTTCCCCTGCTGCATCGAGGGGCTCCCAAAGCAACAGTAATTCTGTTTTCCAATACTAAGCTTTTCCGACTATCTCTTCCACCACTTGGAGTAGGAAAGACTGAGCTGATTCTGGTCTTGCGTTATACAAAGCAAACAGCATGTGGCATTTCTGGTTCAGTGAGGACTTCCAGCTGGCCTTTCTTTTACTGTCACAGTGGAAACTGCCTCCTCTCTTCTCAGCAGCAGTGAAGGCATGGAAAGAGACCAGTTAAAATGGTTCGCTCTTGGTTGGCTCTTTCACTCCATGTAGTACCCAGAATAGTCAGAGTCCTTCAGCTGTGTGACACTAAAAGGCTAAATGAAGAGCTCCTTGGATCTGAACTGTGACTTCACGGTGCTCTGCCACCACTCTACTGTCTGTCATCAAAGCTTTCCTACAGATTTCTCTCTACAGTAACGTGTTGTGTCCTCAAAAGACAGTTTCCCAACTTTCCTGACTTCTCTGTCTACACCTTCTCCAGGGACTGGTGTATTTGGCTTGGTGCTTCTCCACCGTGGTGGCTTCTAGCCTGTGCCTAGAAGCCTGAACTCATCCATGGGTGTTGGGAGAGGAGCTAGGAGTAAGATGCACGGACATGAACAGAAAACACACCCATATCATTGGCCAATTGCTAGGAGGGCAGTCTCTGCACACTTACTGCTGGTCACACCCTACCCAGGCTCTCAGACCTGTCCAAGCACTTGCTGGGTCACTCCACTCCTGCTGCCAATAGTGGATCTGCGGGTACAAGTTGTACCTGTGTCTGCAGCTGTCAGCATATTCCCTGCTTCTCTGGCTTCCCCCATGGGTTTTCTCCTCCATTTGTGACTTGCTTTCCACCCACCATAAATGTGAGGTGGCTTTGGCAGAGCATGCTTTGCATGTCTTTCACCCTTCTATAGCTCTTGACGGGAAAGAAAAGAGGGGGCAAAGGGATGATAGCAACAAAGGCCATGACTGTGAAATGTAGGGAATAGGAGGAGGAATATTAGAAGGACAGGAATGCCAACAAGAAAGAAAAGTGAAACTGTATATTTACCATGAAAAGGAACAGTAAAGAATCTTTGGGAGGAAGCAGGAAAGACCTGGAGGACAACTGTGCAAAGTGCTGAATAACTGAGATTTTGAATGAAAGCCTGTGAGACTGAGGACAGCTAGCTGGGCAATTACAGAGACAGGAAGGATTTTGCATTAGAAGAATTTGACTAAATACTCACTGGGCAGAAGCAGCAAGAGAAAGGAGAATTTATTCTCAGGTTTCCTTTTAACACAGATAATATTGGAAAGATGTTACATATGCATGTATCTGAGAGCATCACATTTGCTCTGGTACCAATGAAGTTAATAACTTGTCACCACTTCTGTTTCGTTTTCTCAAGTTGGGTTTTGTGTTTTTTGGTTTTTGTTTTGTTTTGTTTGTTTGTTTGTTTTTGGTTTTTAGTTTTTTTTTCCTCTGTTCAGACCATGCCAAATAAACCTTAAGGCTCTTAGGCCCTGTGTCCTCCTCTCTCCAGCAGCCTAATCGCTTCTAAGCAAGGTATGCCACAGGATGGCTCAGGCAACACAGGAGATCTATAACATGAGTTTAAATGGAGACAAAATAAATCTACCTCAGCAGCAGTCCCTGTTAAATCACTTGATAACACTGGTTGCTCTAAGGGTTGACTTTACTTCATAACCACTTTCTGAGTTTTATGTAGTGAGGCTAAAGGATAAAACACAAGCTCTCAACCAAACTCAATCATACAGTAGTTTTTGAAAAAGCAGAAAGCTTTGAAATCCTTGCTGTGTAGTGCATCAATATTCTTTTTTTTTTTTTTCTCAATTCTCCAGCCCAGCAGAATAACTCTTGATTCTAGTTTTGTGATACATTCCTTTGTGGTAAAATATTCAAGGCCATATCATGCCCTGTCTGTTGAAAAGCAGTAAATATTTAATGTTCTATTTATTTCTATATTGGCCAAATGAAATTACTTTCTATCTGTTTACCTATCTGCATGTGCACACACACACACACACACACACACACACTCCTACAGATATACACACATTCACATCTTTAAACTATGCAGAAACTGTGTGAAGAAAATTGGAAAAAGGGTATAATGCTCGCTATTTTTAGAAATTAATGTATTTAGTCCTCAAACTATTCCATTAAGTAAAGGCAAGATTATCCCCTTTATTCAGGAGGGATGACAGAGGCCCAAGAGTGTGTGCTTCACTCCAAGTGTGACAGGACAGATGGAGTCAATGTCTGGGCCACTACTTAGAATTGGAATGGTCCTATTAACCTGGACCTCTCATATAATACAGAGAACAGCCTAAAAGTTGGCAGTAGGGGAAAGCTTTAATTTAAAGGTTATTTGGTGGTCACTGAGGCAAGTCTATTTCCTAATGGACAGATGTCCATTTAACTAAAGCCCTCCCAGATGACTTTTTGTTTGAAGCTATGCCAGGTAAAGCAAAGACTGAGTGGATGTGTCAGCTCAAGTAACCTCTTGGAGTGAGCAGTGCTCCCTGACAGTCTGGGCACCAGCTCTGTGGCACAGCAACATTTGCTTGTGGCACATGGTCTCTTGGTAAGTCTGTCAGTCAGCTGCTTTATATCACCACTTTTAGAATGCAAGTATTTTTTAAAAATACAGCACTGCAAAGTGAGGGATGTTTGTTAGTATGCATTTTACAAAACTGGGGGGGGAAACGGTGTTATTTAGGTTGAAATGCTATTGTCAAATGGAACATGTTGCCCCACATAAATTAGTTGGGATTGGAGCACCATGGTTGGTTGTTTTACAGTCATGAACTATTTATCTGTCCAGCCTTGAGTATACCAAGTTTTAAATTTAGCTAGATCTTCTCAGAGCCTACATCATAATAATTATAAAGAGAGAATTAATAAGAATGACTTTTTTTATTGCCTCATTTAAGTTAGCATATGATCTGGGCATGGTGTCCTTATGGGGAGATCCTGTGCCCATTGAAATGGCTCTCTACAGGGAGCTGCCTGTGCTGATCTGGTTGCTCACTCTGCTTGTTATCTTCCTAGAGGTGTAGCATTGAAGATGTTACAGGGTTCTGAATTTCATCTATGATGTTACTATTTGGTGACAAATCTGAACCTCCAGTATCATCTGAAGAGAGACAAAAAGCCATCAAAGAAATGTGGAGATTGGCAGAATTACTGTTAATTTTCTCATCAGGAGTGTTCATTTAAAAAATGACCCACAAAGACTTCAAAGAAGAAGAAGCAGCAAATACAGTGAAAATGACAACAAATTATATTAAAATTCCATAAGTAGAAACCAGTCTTAACAATAGTCGGTGGACCTTTTTCAGGCCTTTTTCTCAGATGGCAGCAATAACATTTTGGATGTGATTGTTGTGAATTTGTGTTTAATGGTCATCTGCTGCCACAGATGATCTGTTCTTTTTAATCCCACCTCTTATTGCAATAATATTGGACTATTTTATGAAAGACAGTGGAACCAATAAGCAGCAAGCAAAAGAGATGTTATCTCTCATGGCCAGCTGACACTGCTAGAATTCACAGAAGGTCACCAAGTTTAATGCTGCTGGGTTGTTGTTTTGTTTTTTCCCTGTTTTATTTAGTTTTTAGCTTAACTCTGTGTCTCTTAAGATTCATTCTATGCAAGCTAAGGTGAAAATGTTAACTGATAGGGGGTGATGGCTTAGTAGGGACAGGAAAGAATTTCTCCTATTCCCTTTCCCACTCTGAACATTGCAGAACAGTCAGATGGGTGTATACTGCTTGTTTGTTTGGGTTTTTTTTCTCTGAATTAATAACTTATGGGCCTTAATGGAAAAAGGTGTTGGAGCAAACAGGCTGGTGGACTAACCTAACCCACTGTGTAACTTGATTTCATCTCATTAAACATTTTTTTTTTTTAAGTTTAGGCAATACACTTGAACAGAAAATAGCAAATTTTAATGTGCAAAAGATGTGTTCAATGTTCGTGTGTGGGAAAAGAATACTTCCTGTGGAACTTAGGACTGTAATTATAAGGCTTAGATGATCTGTTTATCTCCCAGAACTGAAGGTTGTAAGTGTGCCTGTCTTATCACTATCTGTACTTCTTCAAATACCTGAAGAACTCAGAACTAAACAAATTAAAAGTTGACCCCTGCATGGTCAGAGCTGCTTGTATGGCCAAAGAGATAGGAAAGGGGCATTACATTACTAAAATTAAGGCTTTAGATGGCAGAAAAGCAGGTGAAATTTTGGTTTTAGCTCTCCTCTGTAGAGAGAAGCTCAGGTCCTAGGCTGACATGGTAACATTGAGGTAACATTGTGTTATGTGTGGGTGTGAGGCAACAAACTTTAGACAGAAGTATTTTCCCCCCACTGCCTCTGTTTCACAAGAACATTCTCTTTGCTGCTCCTGCAGGGACTGCATTAATGTGCAGCTCTGTAATAGCTGATCAGTGGAAACAAGGCACATCAACCATTAACCTCACTGGAGTCAGGCTGCTGGGGAGAAGACAGCTGCTCCCCGGGGTTAGAAACCAGGGCTGGCTGCTGCTGCTGCTTCCCCCACCGAGGCCAGCCGTGGGGCTGGAGTGAGGCTGATGGAACTGGGGGTGTTTGGGAGGGAAGCTGTAGTGGAGGAAGAGTGGCATGGCTGAAACCTGAGGGACTTCAGCTTTCACAGTGCCCAAGCCACCTGTTGCTGAAACCCTGAGAATGGCACTTGTGGCTTTTTAAGGGCCTGGATATGCCCACTAAAAATTTTTAGGATATTTTCAGAGTGTTGGTAATTCCTTGGTTCTGAAATTCTTTCTTTCTTTCCCCTAGCTTTAACTTTTGGCAAATATTTTGTATCTGAATAGTAAAGACAACTATTCTTTTTCAATATTTTTATGATACCTTGAGCTAACCACATAGCATAAGATTTTTTTCACTGTGTTTAAATGGGTGACATTGGTTTTTGATTTTAATGAGTATTAAAGAGAATGGAAGTGAAAATTACTTTATCTCTGTGGTGGATGTATATTAAGTCAACATTATTTAAAATAATTTCATTTGAATTTCTTTTTTAAATTTGCCTCAGTCTCTTTCAAATTTTCACATGTTGTTCTTTACCACTGGAATTATTATTCCAAATTCCACTCAAAATTCTTCTTTTATTAGTTAGAGGGTATCTGTGAGCTACAAACCCTTGGCTGTCTCTTGAATACAACTCTTGTGTTCTTTTATATGTGTCTACAGACTTTTGCAAAAAAAATTCCATTTCATGTGGCCAGTTCAAGGCACTAGATGCTTTAAAGGGTCAGTAAGGATATCTGGCTCCTAGATAAGGCCTCAAAATTCTTAGTAATATCTAAGCTGAGGATTAAAAAGTTATAATTTTCCAAAGGTTTCCATTACATTTCGTATTCTGCCTACTGTGCATTGTACATTATTAAAGAGTCCTGCTCTGACATGCCCCCCAAAGAAGTGAATTAACATTTCTTGTGAACTCTGTTCTTTTGTGAAAAAGTAATAATGACTCAAGCAGCTCCAAAAGTTTCTCAGATGAATTAGAATTTATTACTTGTAAAATTAATGCCCATTACATTCACTGATGCTGTGCATAAATTGTCATTTGTTGGGAAAAAACCCCACTCTTTTTACTCTTTGCCCTTGTTGATAACGGATCTGTGACGTGTACAGAGGATAGGGACAAATGAAGCATGTGAGTGACATAATTTGTGAAACTTCAGCTTCACACTGCCCATCTATTGTTTTCTTTACATATCTTTTTTTTTTATTTTGTCTCTAAAGCAATTCTAGCTGTCATTTATTTCAGCTCTTATTAGAGAGTGAGTCCATTCTAGCCTGTGAAAAGATGACCCCTGACTTGTGCTTTGGATTGGGCTTGAAGCATTTTGAGTGCTAGCATTTATAGAGAAGTTCTCACCTGCCTAGGTGGACAAAAGTTGAAATTGCTGCTGGTTCTATTTCTTGGTGGTGTTGGCTACTTTTGTTCAGCTTGTTTTTGTTTTTCTTTTAGTATAGTGAATTAGTTTTAGTATTTCTTTTAGTACAGTCAATTATCTTGCCATTGGTTTAGTTGAGCTTTTCTTGAAAAGGTTATTTCTTGCTCTTGAACTAAAAAATTGAAAATCCTGAAATTTTATAGGCATACCGTTGTTTTTGCCAACCAGTCCCACAGCTGAAAGAAGACATATGCAAGTGAGGAGAAAGAGGAGAAATACAGAAGTTGGGTATGATGAACTTAGAAGTTTTATAACTAAGAAGATGCCTTCAAAAGAGGTTCCTTCTGAAGAAAATGGGTTGATCCACCTCTCGTTTGTTGACTGCTGGCTCGTGTGAATTTAGGATATAACTACTGTGATATGAGCAATTATTTGATTTCTACTTCCTGTCTCTAGTGGGACTAGAAAAATCAAAGTCAGAAGAAAGTGTATTAAGACATAAAGTGGGGATTTAGACTGTTTTATAGGAAAATACTTAACCTCTCTGTACAATTCTCTGTCTGTGTAATGGGGATAATGTATTTAACTACAGCATGAGAAGTCTGAGGATTAATTGGTTAATGAATTCATAGAACCCTGAGCATGAAAAGTGTGCTCTAAATGTTTCCCATAGAAATTTCTCCATCACCTAAAGAGAGAGAAAGAAAAAAGCTAATTCATTGCTTTAAAGAGCTGTGCAAATTCCATCAAGAACACAGATAATTAAAGTAATATTAATAGATTTTTAGGTCTTCATTTTTCCCTAGAGGCCAGGTGTCCCTGATTTTTTTTTTCCTTTTTCCCCTTCAAGTTCCGTCCCTGACTCAGTTGTCAAAGACTGAGAAACCCGTCCAGCTTTGAGCTTGATCCCCACAGTGGAGTTGCAAGGTTAAATAAATGGGGTGGGTTGGTTTTTTTAAAAATTATTTTAAACTGAGCATATCACTTCAAAAAGCATTTTTCTCCCCCCTCCCCCAATGTATTTTTAGGCTGTATGCACTCTTGCCTATGTCTGTTCCTTAGTCCCAGTTGAAGATTTCAAGGGAGACAGGGCTCTATATTGTTTCTCCCTTGTATTGCAGATAGGGGGAGGAGGTGGTTATTAGAGAGAAGCGCTCTCACTCGCTCGCTCTCTCTGTTTCTCCCTCTCTGGCTGATAGCACTTATCTCTCGCTCTCTTTCCTTCTCCTAGGTGATCCATTTCTAGGCAACGTGCTGGCTGGTGCTGGAGCTGCCAGCTCTCTCTGCATCCCACCAGCAAAGCAAGCTCCAAAAGCAACCTGCAGACCATCATCTGCCTTCCTCTGCCTCGCTCCGGGTACTCCTCCTCTCGCTTCTGCCCTGTCCAACCACCACCTTGCGCGACAGAGACAGCACGCTGGGCTCCATTGGCAGATTTATTTTTTTTTTCCTCCAGTTGTGGGAAGCGATTTTTCTAAGCGAAGGGTGGGGGGAAATCTCTGCATTACTATCTGCATTACCTTGAAGTTCACTTTGTTTTTTGGCCTCCGGGGGGGCTTTTCCTGCAGGAATCTGGCTGCTGGGAGCGGGATCGCCTGCTCCCTCGGTCGCCCGCTCCTCCCACCTCGCTGAAGGCGAGCTATTTGCTGCGGGCTCCCGAGGCTTCTCTGGCCAAGAGGGTTTGTGCGTGTCTGCTCGTGTGTGCGTGTCTGCTGGTGTGTGTGCGTGTGTGTCTGTGTGTGTGAGCGTGTGCGTGGTGTGGCTTGGAAGTTGCTGTGCGGCAGCGGGACCGAGCGGATCCCTGGACCCGGCGGAAGGATGGGGATTGTCTGACCAGCAGAGGCGTCTGCTGCCCGCGGCGGCGCCCGGGCTGGATGGATTTGCTGCCGGCGCTCCCAGCAATTCTGGTGCTGCCCAGGAGCCCCGCGAAGTGAAGCGGGGTTTCGCCGAGGAGAGAAGCGCTCGGAGCCCCGGGCTCGCTCCCTGACCAGCCGCGGCTCTGCGCCAGCCATCGGGATTTACACGCTGCTCCGGCTGCACCTCAAACTCTTGGGCTTCCTGCGCTGCACCGTCCTCCGCGGCCGCACCGTTTGGCGAAGAGATCTGTTGTTATAAAGCCTGGACCTCCGGAGGAGATGGAAGTTTTCTCCCTCATCCTGGTCGTGTCCGTCTGTTGGACTCGAACCTGGAAAGCGGCGATTGCAGATTCAATCATTCATATCGGTAAGGGGGTGCTGCGCCTGCTGGTGCTGCTGGACACTTTTCCAGCTCTCCTTTGCAACCTTCCCTCTCTTGGAAGGCTTTTCCCCCTCCCCCCCGCAGCCCCCACTCGCTTTTATCGCTTGCTCGCTTGTGGGTTTTTTTGTTGTTGTTTAGTCCCCTCTTATAATTGCTTTCCACCAGGACCTCAGGCGTCCTCTTTTTCCCCTGCCGCGCTGTGTAAAGGTTTCTTGGCGGCGGGGTATGTGCGTGCTTTAGACCTTGAGGTTTTGCTGGGGCTGCTGATGGGGGGGCCCAGGGCTCGGGCACTTCCCCGGTTCGTCCCCGCCGCCCCTCAGCTCCAGCCTGCCTTCCGCCTGCCCCGGCTCGCCCTCGGCCGGGGGGACACCCCACGCCTCACACCACGGTGACAGCCACGCAAAGCCCCCACCCCCCAGACTTTTCCTCCTTTCACACCCCCCATCCCGCCTTCCTCTCCCGCGGCGGAACAGGTGGTTTGGCAACGTGAGCGCTTCCCCTGCCGCGGGCGGGCAGGGCTGGGGCGGGGGGCTCCGGCCGGCCGGCACCCCCTTCCCGGCCGCCACCCTCCGGCCCCGTGTGCGCCTCCCGGAGCCGCGGCTCCCGGGAAGGCAGCGGCCTCCCCTCCGCCCTGGGGGCAGGGGGCAGCTCGGGTGATGCCGGTGCACGGCGCTGCCCGCTCTCCCCGCCGCCCCTCGCTCCCCGTTATCCCGAGCCATCGGCAGCCCTCCCTCCTCCCTCTCGGCGGGCACATCCCCGGGAAGCGCCGAGCCCCGCTGCGAGCGGCGCTCGGTTCCCGCGGCTGGCGAGAGCGGGTGGCCCCCCCTGCGCCGGCCGGGGATGCGCGGGGAGGGAGAGGAGCGGAGCTGGGGAGATGAGGAGAGGAGGGCGCTTCCCCCGCGGCCGCTCGCCCATCTGCAGGCACCGCACGCAGGCAGAGCGGGGGCGGGCGGCCGGCGCCGCGCTGCCCCGGGGAAGGTGCATTTCGGGGCAGGGTCCCGTCGGGGTTTTGGGGAGGTTCCTGGGGCGGTGCCGGCCCCGGCTGTGGGGGTGCTGCCGCTTTCCCCGGGGTTGGCTATATAAATATGTCTGCCGGTGCTTGCGGTGGGGATCCGTAGCGGGTTTCTGTGAAAGGGGAAGCGGGGAGAGCGTTTGGAAAGGCCGGCCGTCAGGAGCTTTCCTGCACGACCCGTACTGGGGCAGCGGTGCGCCAGCCCTTCGTGTAGCTGTCCCCGAGGCCAGAGCAGCGCTCCCCTTAGCTACCGCAACTTTACAGGGGTCAGTCCTTTTGGCTGTGCGCGACTGGAGCAGCAAATATTGCACAGGGGAGGTAGCGCTCTATGCCCTCCTTTTAAAGGGAGAAGGACTTTTTAAATTCTTCCCGGTTGCAGACTGTTAAAGCGACACTAGGAGACAGTTACGTCTTAGAGTTTCTTTCTTAAGAGCTTGTAACAAACGATCGCATCCTAGGATTTGGGGGGAAATTTTGACTCTGTAGCATTTGAAGAGTTTCTTTGCCATCCACTGTCGCCCAACCTCCTGGCTAAAGCAGCGCTGCTGGGCAAGCTGTGTGCCTTTGCTCTACCATCAGGGGAGACGATAGCTTTTCTCCCCTCGTGTTAATGAAAATTTGTTTGGTTTACTTGTTTTATATGACAAATGCAACACATTTTAACTCTTTATTTTTTTTTCTTTTTTTTTTTTTTTTAATAATACTGTTAGTGATTAGAAATCCTTATTGAAAGAAGAAAACCAAAACAAAAAACAACCCAAACTAGCAGAACCAAAGCAGTTGCTTCTCAGACAATTTGTCATGAGAGACAATTAACACAGTGGACAAGGGGATTAGGTCTTTTTTTAGACCAGTTTATGCTGCCATGAAAGTGGCAAACTATATAACTGTTACACAGAGCTTTAAATCTACTATAATGAATACTCTGAAAATAAATTACCTGAAATCAGAACTGTTTTAACCACAAACAAGTACACAACTAAATATTCCAACTTGCACAGCTCACAGATGAAAATCTGTCCCCAGGTAACACCACGGTGTTTTGTGACCTGCTCCTCTGACCCCCTTTTGCTTTCTTCCACTTGTATTAAATACATTAATGCATTAAATATTTAGACATAAGTAATAAACTGTATTTATTTAAATGAGTGAGCAAAAGCAGTAGCAGAGTACTCTATGAAGAAATTAACTACAGAAGAACTCACAAAGCCAAAGAAAAAACCAAAATGCTCAGTTCAGGAGAAAAGAAATACTACCAGAGGTAGTACTGATGCCTTAGGCAACAGATAGAATAAATGCATTCTTTTTTTTTGTTCTGCAGTGCTAACATATTCAAGTGGAAAATATTTTCCCTTGTTTGAGAGGGGCAGATGGTCATAAGAAATACCATGTTACCTGAACATACCCTTTTCCTAACAGTACATACTTTTTTAATATAACGCACAAACTCTCTTGCTTGCCTGCATTTTATTTTACGTGTTTCCTGTAAAAGGATGCTTTCTGTCTCGAAGTATTTTATCATTAATCTCTTAGACAATGCCAAAAAAATGTTACAATTAAGTGAGTAGACATTAACGACTTGGTGATGTCAGTGGGAGGGATATAGTGACTGGTATCTATCTATGATAATGCCTTTTCATGTTCCTGTCTTCTGTGTACCGATTCTGCTTTTGGTCTCTAGAGAAGGTCTGAGTATGTGTAAACGTGCACATTTACAAAGAAAGGTTTTCCTGTATCATATTTTAAACATCGGTAGAGCTGCTTATAGTCTGCACGTTTCTGCTGCCCTGCTATTATAAATAGGAACTGGCAGTTCAGAAAGACTACATTAAGCACTCTTGTGAAAATGGTGAAATGAATCGACTCCACTATAATTTTCCTTACCCTTATATAAAAAAGAAAGGGGCAGGGTTACCATGTCAAAACTGTGCAATCCTGTATTATGCTGCTTCTCTCAGCCCATGCATTGATTGAGTAATTTCATCAGTCCCACATTACTTGATTGCTTAGAAGTTTCCTAATGATCTGTATGCTGTAGGAAGAATCTGAAAGTCGTGAGTGGAATGGTAATGATTCTGTGTTTTATGAGGCTATTCAAAAAGTCGCTCTGATTTATGTAGCTCGAAAGCTCCCAAGTCTTTGAGATTAGCCACGCTGCCTGATATTTCCTTCATACATCAGTCGTCCCACACTCCTCACTCCCTAAACAGGAGTTTAGAACAGTGTTTTAATTAAGCAGGGATTAGGTGGCACTCCTTGTCAACCGCACAATTTGCGTATGCTTTGTATCTTCCACTGCTGATAGTCTCATGCCTTTGTATTTTGTACTTTGTGCTCATTATTTTCCCTTGATATGTTCATAGTAATACATCTGTACATGCTTATGGATTTCCTATTGTGCCTATAGAAACATATAGGCAGATATATGTGTATTATCCCCTAGGGAAGCAGGCAGAGGGTGTGGCACAAAAGTTTTGCTGAAAAAATACTCTACAGTATTTTTTGAAGGCTAATTAATCTAGTCCAGCCTCCCTGATTACATCAAGTTGGTATTTATGTTTATCAGTAACTTCAGTCATATACAGTCAGCTGTGTATTGCCCTTGGCATTTTTATTTTTAATGGAAATTTCATAAATATATACAAGATACAGTTATGTATTACATATGCTTCTACATATAATTATACATCTATTTTTAATATATTTATAGATACCATTTTTTCTTTCTGAGAGAGAAAATCAGTTCTGCCCTTACCTTACTCCTCACATCTTTTAGGCTTTGTAGGCCAGGACTTGTGCATTCCTGTTGTTGGACAAGTTCCCAGCATTTTGGCTCACACCTTTAAGCTCTTCTGTACCATCCATGGCTAATAATATCAAGGCAATTCCAGCATGGGGTCTATTGCTTGTTTCTTCCCTTGATATTGGTGGTGACTAAAATGTAATTTTTTTTCTGTAGAGGAAAGGGGTTCTTGTTGCTTGGTGGTATGGCTGTCCACGTTTCTCCTTGTAAGCTGATGTGCTACAGTGCAGCTTGGGTTGTGTTGTGACTCGGTAATAGGAATTTAATTTGCTGTGCTATTGGTGAAGCCTCATTAGGAGGTATGTAGTGTCTGCCACTAACCGTTCATTACAGTACTCTCACATACATTTGTAAAGCACAGGACAAGCAAGCAAAACAGATTAAAACCAAATAAATCTGTGTGTGCCTGTAGTGTCTGCAGGGGAGCACACAGGTCCCTGTTGTCCCTGCTCTAGGATGTGAGAAGGTTACTTGCTGAGTTTAAAGACACCTGTGAGTGAGGACCTGGACCCCAGTGTGCTGGGGCTGTGCAGCCAGGAGGTTCTCTTAGTTACTATGTTCTACTTAAAGGGCTCAGCCTGCCTGACAAACTCTCTGCTTCTGTGTGCCTTATTTCTGGAACACTTTCCCAGGTGCTTAGATTTGTGGCAGTGCTTCAGTCCCTGTGATGTATGTTAGTTACTCTGTAGATAAAGAGGGATGACTTTGCATGCTATAAATTAGGGTTTGCCATCATCCAAAGGCATGTTTGCCATTAGGTGTCACTGCTTTCTGGAGTGTTTCTTAGTTGTCATCAGGGCCTGATCCAGAGTCTTTCATAATCCAGGTGAGTTGCTTAGTTGACTTCAGAAGATTTTAAGCCGAGCCTGTGGATTGCTGACCGCAGCAGGCAGCTCCTTTTCATGTTCTTAAATAACTCTTAGTGTTATATCAAGTTCTTTGTCCTTGATAAAGGCAGAGTAAAAAAAAAATCAACCATGCGTTTTCAAGTGGTGCCCTAACAAATGTCTGACATGGCAATCACTGCTGCTGCTCTGTGCTTTTACATGACTACTTATGGATGCACTGAGCCTTTATTCTCACAATGCCATCTTTGAAAAAGCACACTGGAGAAAAATCTTTCAAGACTGTGACTACATAAACCTACCAACTAAGGTTCATTTAACTTAATGAACAAAGGCATTAAGTATGGTTCTCTTCCACTCCCTGGCCCTGTAAAGCAAGTGGTATTGGCAAGAGATGACTTCTGTAATCCATTAGGTTACTCCCTAGATATAGACTTGAACTTACATCATTTTCTTCCATTTGATATATAGCTATCTATAATCTGCCATGACAGCCTGGTTTTGGCTGAAATTTATTGGAGGCTTTTACCTCTTGAGTTGAGGTTCGTATTTTCACTCTTTGTTACTGCTACTCCACTGCTTTATTTTTTTTCATCACAGTAAAAGATGGTTTTAAAAAAAGTTTATGTGAAAGAGTAGTTTATTTGACTATCAGTTCCTAATTAATTTTCTTAATTACCTGGGTTATAGATGACAACATGGTAACACTCTTTAAATCTACACACTCTCCAAACATTTTTTTTTTAATATCTTCCATGTTTAAAATCTTAATAGGCATAGATAATTACCACTGATGCTTGGGCTTACAAGTGACCAATAAGAAAAGGAAATAGTATTCTAATATTTTGAGCAATTATGACAAAATTATCAAACTTTGAAAACGTGTTTTGCACATGTATTATGATACATGATGGTATGTGCCAAAGATTGATTTCAGGTGATACATTAGTAATGAGGCAAATCCAGATACCTTTCTGCATCTGCAAATCCAGTTGCCACTTTTTTTTTGGGTTTTTTTTGTTTTTTTTTTAGTTAGATTTGAATTCCAGAAGAAGTCAGCTGTTACCTAAGCTGGTGAAATTTTGAAGAAAACCTTGATTTCAGGTTCAGGCTTGGAAAACTTGGACAGCTCCACACCTGTGCATCCTATAGACTTTACAATCCAGTTCATGGCTCTGCTTGTGCTCACACCCATCTCTGAGAGCTCCAGATGTGGTTTGTGCTACCTAAAGTGCCAAGAGACAAGTATGACTGTCACAGCCCAAGAGTAAAGCACAGCAGGCAGGTTGCTGGCACCCTGCCAGAGTGGCTGGGAGCTGTTCATGACAGCTCATGTTTCTTTGAGGTGTTTTGCACCCCAGGATTGTGGTGTAGCAACTGCCTTCCTATAGGGCTCCCTGCACACAGATGCATTTTCTCTCCCTCTGTGGTATTATATTATCTTCCTGCACCATGTACTGTGTCCATGAGGAGGTAGTTGCTGTCCTGTTGCTTGCAGTAGTTACCAAAATGAGCTGTTTGGCCTGTTTCACAGTAGTGTTGGCCGTGGCTTCCTCACTCATCTGGGCTAGCAGCCTGAACTGGAAAAGGTGCAATTCTGAGGGGGTGCAGTGTGACGTGTGGCATGGAATGTGTGCTCAATGTATGTTGGGTAAGTTTGGTGGAGTGAAAATTAATCCATCCTCAACACCATGCAAGGAAGGCCTGGGAAAAGCCTTCTGGGCACAGCTTTTAGCTGGCTTGTGCATTTGAATCAGCACGTGGAGAGGAGGAAGTGCTGTTGTCATCCACTACAGAGGCAGAATATAATTGTGTATTCTTGTCACAGTAATTTACACATCTAGACTGAAATGGAAGCATTTAGAGGAGCAGTGAGTGAGGAAAAGGTGTCTTTCTTGCTGTATCTTTCTGGATTTCCCAGGAGCACCATCAGGGCAGTTTCCTCTGCTATTCTTCTATACAAGTGTCAGGCTTTGGTTTCTGGTTATTGTTGGCCAAGTGGTTGTGAGAGCTGATGGAGTAAGGGAAAGATTCTTGGGTGTCTGCAACCACTATAATTAACAAAGGCTCATGTGACTTGGAGAGTCATAAGTGACCTCTCTAACGGGGAGGACACAGGCTGAAATTGAAGGCTGGTAAATGAAATGGTGTTTGGATGACAGTTCTGAAATCTGGCGAGGGAGCGCGTTTGATGTTGTGCACTGCTCTAATTTTGTAAGGTTAAGAATTTATGTCCTGGTTTCAGTGGTAACATACTTAATGCAGAGAAGGAGGTATTTTGTGTTCTGTATTGTACCGCAGAGTGCACTTCAGCTGGAGAGACCTCTTCCTGCTTTGGTCAGGGACTCACCATAAAAGCTCCAGGAAGGGATATTGCAAGAGCTGCATTAAATTAAAGAAAAGAAAAGAAAAGAGAAAAGAAAAGAGAAAAGAAAAGA